>NW_026695028.1:0-38613 GCF_021218885.2 Marmota monax
AGATCCCACGTCAGTTTCCAATTTTTTTCTACAAGATGCTACTGTCAAAAAACCACCTGGTCAGGTGTCGTCACAGCCATGATCCATGATTTTTTGTACCAGTTTTTTTTGTGTCAACTTTCTGTAGCCATGAAAATACCCCAAGGAAATGAAAAGGAGGGTGATTGATGTGGCTCAGGATTCAGCTGGTGGTTGTTTGGACCCATCCTTTGGACACTTGTAAGACAACACCACAGGGGGGATGTGAGGGAGGGGAAGCTGACCATCTCCTGTGGGGGGAAGCAGGTAGAGAAGGTGCTGGGGACAAAACGAACCTTCAAGGGCAGGCCCCAGTGACCTGCTTCCTCCCACTGGGCCCACCCTAATGTCTCCACCACCTCTCCATGTCCATTGAGCTGTGACCTAAGGACTAACCTACTGTGAGTTCACAGCCCTCATGACTGAGCACCTACCAAAGGCCCCACCCTGAACACTGCTGCGCTGGGGACCCAGCCTTCAGCACCGGAGCTATCGGGGCCCTTTAAGGTCCAAACCACCATGGGGGCATGTGGACATTGCTTGGAATGTGGGTTCAGTGCAGGCCTGGGGTCAGAGCGTCCTCAATTCAGAGCCATTCTCCTCCTCCTCCTCCCCTCTATGCCACAGTGGATGTGAATCTGAACTCTGCCAGCCGCAGGTCCATGCTCATTCAACGGTCTTTACTGAGCACCTACTGTGTGTGTCTTTGTGCCAACCACCAAGCACCCAGAAGCCAGTGAGATACAGTGAACCTCCCATGCCAAAAAGGGAGTGGCGGTTTCAGCCTCAAGGCCAGGGACTGGCTCACTGGGACACATGGGCAGCGTGTGCCGCATGGTGGCACTCAGTTAGCACCCACGTCCTGCTTTCATGTCTCCGGCCACACCACAGTCTTGAGTCAACTGTGAGATGCTGAGGAAGGTCCGAGGAAGCCCATGTTGGCCTCAGCAGGAAATGCTAGTCCTGGCTTGCAGAGTGACCCTCTGGGCTCTCCTGCGTGCTTTCTTCTCTACCCTCGAGTTCAGACGAGGTTCTGGGGCTTTGTGATGTTCATGGCCGTCTTCTCCTTCTTCAGCTTCTTGATTTTCTGTGGTACATCCTGACGTTCCCTCAGGGCTACCTTCCAGTTCACGAGTGCTCTCTCCAGCTGTGTCGCGTCTGCTCTGTGACCAGGCATTCCAGGTCCCTGCCACTCTTGGGGGCTCTGTGTGTGTTTCTCCTGATTCTGGAGGACAAGTGGCGCTTTCCTTACACAGGAAGTAGAAAGACCTCCCAGGACTCAGAGCTGTCAAACTCAAGACGAGCAAAACACCGTCTGGGAAGTGTCCAGAGCAGTCCTCTGGAGAGCCCTGAGAAGACGGGCCAAAGTTATTTTGGGGGCAGGGAGCCTGCTGAGGACTCAGTGGGGAAGGGGCTGAATGACCGACACATTGGGTCAGCTATCTGGACGGCTGTCGGCTGCAACCCCACTTTAGTAGTCGCCTGGGAGGTGGGGAGCCCAGCACGTGTGAGTCTGGTCCAGGGCAGTGCTCTGGGGGTGAGGACCGTGCATCCAGGGAGGGAGGCAGGCACTCACAGGGGTCTCGACCTCCCTGAGCCTCAGTTTCCTTATCTGCAGAGTGGACACCAGAGCTGCCGGCGCCCAGTGTGACCTTGGTCAGACCCACACCTGGCTCTCCTTTGCTCCTGCTGCAGGACGGGGTCGCACACCCAGGCCTGCCTGTCCCTCCATCCCTCTGAGCTCACTCATCATGCCTACGACCTGGGGCCTTGCAACTCCTCTGCCTGGCCCTGTTCCCCCAGATCCGGCCAGGGCTGGGTGGTCTCCCTCAGGGGGCTCCTGCAGCCTGTCCTCCGGGTCCTGGTCCTCCTGTGCTTCCAGGGAGTGTCTCATGGGCTTTCCTGACAGGACGTCCTGACAAGGGAGGGCACCGGAGCCATCTCTGTGTGCTCCTAGAGGTCTCCTGGATGCTTGGCCTCATTCCTGCCATTTCCTCCTTTGCTATTTGTTGGTTTTCCCTTTCATTTGGGTTAGGCCACAGCTATTCCTTGGGGTTCCTTGGGGTTCCAATTAACATGACCAAGTGATGTGAGCCCAGAGCAGTGTCATGCCCATGGGGTCCTAGCATGCCCCCCTATAGCTCCAGGGCATCCCCTTCAGTCACCTGTGTCACAGAGCTGCAGAGCATGCATCCTGGGTTCAATAACCTGCGCTAAGCCCTGGAGGAGATTTTTTTCATACAGTATTCTCTTTAATCACAGGGAAGACAAAAGCAGCACAGTGTTGACAACTGTCATGAATTTGTGTTCACCAGAGCTCTTTCTGTCCTCCTCCAGCTCTGAGTGCCCACTTAATGTCCTATGGATGAATCAAAAGGACTCCCCTGACGCAGGGCACATCTAGTGACCAAGTCCTGCACCTGGGGCTTGAGGGCTTTCCCTCCAACAGTCCTGTTGGAAGTTCAGCCACGAGGCAGCACTATGGAGAAGAGGGCCTTCAGGAGGGGGTTGGGCCACTAGGCTCTGCATACAGAGGGACCAGTCCCCTTGGAAAAGGCCCTGCTGTGATCCAAGAATCACAACCGCACATGCACAGGTGTGTGCCAATTAACCAGGCATGTCCACAGTCACATCCACAGTCCCATACTGGAGAGGCAGAGGCCGGGGGATTGAGAGACTGAGGCCAGTCTGAGGAACTCCCCGAGACCCTGGTCTAAGGGTCAGGGTGCAGCGAGTGAGAGAGCGCCCAGCTAGCACAGAGGAGGCCCTGGTGTTGACAGCCAGGCCCCAGGAAAGGGGAGGAGGGTAGTAAAGAGACCAGGAGGGAGGGCAGAGGGGGACGAAGAGCCAGGCATGAAGGGAAGGAGGGAGAGGGAGGAAGGGGGAGGACAGTCCTGTGACCCTCCCTCCATGTGAAGAAATACCAATGGCCCCATGGAAGATGGACCAAGGGCGAGCTCTGGGCACCTCTCCTGACACGTGAACGTGGACTGGGCCGAGTCAAGAGGCCACGGAAGTGTGAGAACCCACTACCTGTCGTTAAGATCCACACAGTCTAAGGGACTTAGAAAGGCAGCACCAAGGGACCAGGGCAGACCAACCCACAGACACCTGGCCTCTGGTGCCTGACACGTGGACGCCTCAGGTCCCCCGGGGAGAGCGGTCAGTCTGTGAGGCTCCAAAGGAGCCAGCCCAGGCTCTGTGGACAGAGCAGCGGGAAGGGACCGGGGCGTCGGGAACGGCTCCATCTCTCTGCACCCCAGGAAGGGCACCTGCTGGCCCTAGGGTTCAGTCTGTCTGAGTTGGAGGAGACGGGCACTGAATGGCTCCAGAGGACCTGGGGTGGGGTCTTCACGGGGCGAAAGCCACGACAGAGTTGTGTACTGGCGAGGCACGGGCCCCGGGGCCTGGTCCAGCTCCTCCTTTCTCAGCAAGGAGAGGTCGGGGTCCCGAACACACGGGAGCACCGAGGTTCCACAGACCCTCCTTGTTCTGACCAGGAAGGTGGCCAAGGTCCCGGAGGCTCGAGTGGGAGATGCCACCGTGGGCCACCCCCCAGGTGTGAGTGGGCCATTCCTGGCTGTGACCTCATAGGGGCCAGCATTGTGAGGCCCTTGAGCCAGTGGGGATATAAGGCCGGGACGAGGCTGGGACCTTGTCCACAAGCACAGGAAGCTCTAGGCAGTGACCTGTGGGACTCCCATAGTTAGCGCGTTTGGTGGTTGGTGGTTTGGTGGTTCTGGTTGCGGTCTCAGGTTGGTTCTTTGATTTGGGGCTTTCTGTTGGGCTTTGTTGTGTTAGTTTTGCTTGTGTTCTTTGCTTTGTTTGTTGTGTTTGTTTTTAGCTAGCGGCCTTAGTGGGCGTGGGGCGGAGGATGTCTAGAGAGAGCAGTGAGCGTAGTGCGGTGCGGAGGGTGCGTCGGGACCTCGCGGCCAGCTCCTCCTTGGAGGAAGCCCTCACGGGCCGCTATGAGCCCCTGGGGGTCGTCGGGCAGGGCAGCTTTGCCAAGGTCTTCCTGGCCCGACACATCCTGACGGGGACGGAGGTGGCCGTGAAAGTCCTGCGGAAGGGGGCGGGGGCCACCTTGTCCTGGGTCTTGTCGGAGCTGGACATCATGAAGGGCTTGGAGCACCCGCACGTGGTGCAGCTGCTGGAGATCGTGGAGACCCCCGGCACTGCCTACGTGGTGATGGAGCACATGGCTGGGGGCCAGCTGGGCCAGCACATCCCGGAGGTTGTGGGCCTGTGGGAGGACGAGGCCCGCATGCTGTTCGGGCAGGTGGCCAGCGCCGTGGGCTACTGCCACGCGCAGGGCATCGCGCACCGGGACGTGAAGGCGGACAACGTGCTGCTGGATGCCGCGGGCCGCGCCAAGCTGTGCGACTTCGGCCTGGCCTGCAGGTTCAGGGCCGGAGAGAAGCTGGGCCTGCTCTGCGGCACCGTGGCCTACTGGGCCCCGGAGCTGCACCGGCGAGAGCCCTAGGACGGCCCCGCGGTGGACGTCTGGAGCCTGGGTGTCCTCCTGATCCTCATGCTCACGGGCAGCTTCCCGTTCACCGGGGCCAGCTATGAGCAGGCCAAGGAGCAGGTGCTGCAGGCCAGGTACCACCTCCCGTTCCACCTGTCCGACGAGGCGCAAAGCCTGGTGTCCTGGATGCTGACCCTGGAGCCCGCGCACAGGCCCACGCTCCAGCAGATCCTGGGGCACCCGTGGCTGAGCCAGGATGGGGAACGCTGCCCGAGTCCTCCTGCCGAGCTGCTCCCCAAGCGCGGAGCCACTTGTCAAAAGAAACTAACTTTATTTTTAGAACCACACAAAGCCAAACAAAACAGCCTCTCAGGAAAAACCCTCAGAGCCTCAACTGCCACCACTGGCTTTCCACAAGCCTCTCTCTCCCACACAAGCTTCTCTCCACCTCCCACAATCCTCCTGCTCTTGAGGCCGATTGGCTGGGTCACGTGGGTGGAGCCAAAAAAGTCCCCCAAGGAGCAGCTCCGTGGTCTGAAAGGGCAGGGAAACAGTCCAATGAGCATCACCGCAGAGGAGCCAATCAGCTAGATGTTGCTGGGGCCGAGGAGCCAATCAGCTAGATGTTGCTAGGGCCGCTGTGAGCCAATCATCAGCCGGCAGCTGGAAGTTTGCTGGCAGCTGGAAGTTTGCTGGGGCCCCTTTGGCTGTGGCTCTCAACAAGACATTCCCTCTGTGATGCTAAGCCCAAGGGCAGGTCTAAAGTCTCCAGCCTGAGGCTCTAAGTCCAGCAGATGCCCACTCACTCAGGGCTCGGTGATCAGGTCAGGAACCAAGGCAGGCTTCTCCTGGGCGGAGCTGACGGCCAGTTGAGGAGAGGGTCATAAGGAGACATTGCTGTTCGCCCCAGGGTCCAGATGTGGCTGTAGAGTTTGAGAGTGGTGAGGACGATGCAGAGGATCAGGCAGACGACGAGAAGAGTTGGGATGTCAGTCCAGGTCCTCGCTGTCTCTCCAGCAAGTGGACATCAGTGTCAGTGGCTGAGTGTCCTTCTGCTCTATTATTTATACTAAATTTTGGAGCTTCTGCTCACCCTTTGGGTCCCTATCAGCTGTCACCAGGGTTCTAAGTGATGTTTTACATTTCAGAGCCAAGGCATATGGCTTGGAGGCTTCCACCCTGATTTTACACTCTGCCTCTTATCAGGGTTCTGGAAAGGGACTTGTTTATGCCAAGAGGCTGCTCATGGCTTGTTTACCAGGCCCTGCCTGATGACGTATGGAGGGCTCTGTGGGCTGTGCCTGGGGAGACTGCAGGTTTTTAAAACCGAGTGTGCTTAGAATCAGGCCAAAGGCCATCCTTACAAGAGGTCACGGCCGCCCCTCCATCTCGCTCCTCGCCCGCCTGTTGTGCCACCTTCTCCCTCCACCATCCACATAGTAGAAGCTGTTCTTTAGTCCAGCTAGCTACAGCCAGAAGGGTGCTTTGTTTTCATTGATTGGAAAAACAATTCCCTGAAGAATCCAAGTCTAATCTCAACGCACCTAGAAACTAAAGCGGAGATATGTGAGTTCCCAGCAGCAGCCTATGCGAGCTGGCCACCCTCTGTTCAGAGCTGTGTGGGTTTCCCTTCTGCACAGGTGTGCCATTGGCTAGAACACCTGCTCACACAGAGCTCTCCATGTTTCCAGCTGACAGCGGCTGGGGCCAGCTAGGAAGAGACCACGTTGGTGTGTTCAGGCTCTGCCTGGTTCTGGCAGAGGGTGCACCAGCCTCCGCGGTGGTCCTTGAAGTCAGCACAGCCTCCCCTGTGGTCCTCGAAGTCAGTGCACCCCTGGGCCCTGAGGGAGATGGCACTTCCCTGAGTTTTGTCTGATCCAGTCCTTCTTTCTAGAACCTCCCGCACCTCTATGCCCTGTGTGAGGACAGACAAAGGTACTGAGGGAGGTTCCTCTAGGAGCCTCGGGAAGAGTTCTTTGATGGATCCATTTCTTGTCTCTATTTAGGAAAACCAGGTGAGGGTTCGAGCGCTGTGCCAAGAAAGCACCTCTTACCACTGCCCCAAGCCGGCCGGCCAGACTGCCAGGGGAGGCTGTGCTCCTCACTTTTGTCCACGCAGGTTAAACAGCCTCTGTCCCTAAATGGTCAGCGCCTCCAGGTGGGTCGCGGTGGTTTCCAGGTTATTTTTCTGAACGTTGCCCAAGCCCTGGCTCAGGCTGGCACCTCCCAGGTGCCCTTTTTCCTCAGGGGTGTCGGAGGAGAACGCAGAGCCGTCTTCCGTAGGCCTTGTGAGTCGTCCCGAGGTTCTCCACGGGGAACTGAAGTTCACATTCCAGAGACCCTGCACTATTCGCCCCAGAGTCTCAAGGAAATGTCCACTGAACTGAATGCTTCTTAGACCTATTGGCCTGAGACTCGGCCCACCAATGTGACAGAACCCC
This sequence comes from Marmota monax, assembly GCF_021218885.2. Classification (NCBI taxonomy): domain Eukaryota; kingdom Metazoa; phylum Chordata; class Mammalia; order Rodentia; family Sciuridae; genus Marmota; species Marmota monax. Next base: position 6,928 of record NW_026695028.1, read on the forward strand.
CACGCCCCCCGCCTGCCCTCCTCTGGTATGCAGAGTGCTTGAGGCCCCGCGCCGGCTTCTGGTGCTGCTTTGGGAAACTCAGGACTTTTCCGCGTTTTTTTATGGGTGCGTTGCAGTTGCAGTGATGGTGGGGTTTACTGTGACATGTTTGTACATTCACACAAGGTACATTGGCCAGTATCGGTCCTTTCCTCTCCCCGCCCCCTGGCCCTCTCCTCTGCTGATCTCCCTTGGTCTCCATGAGAGTCTCCCCCACCTTTCTCTCCCTGTTTCTCCTCCGGCTTCCACATAGGAGAGAAAACAGACCCCCTTCCCCTTCTGAGTCTGACTGAGGTCACTTACCATGATGTCCACAGTTCTACTCATTGTCCCCAAGATGGATGATCTCATTTTCTTATGGCTGAGTAGCCCCACTGTGTGCACACACCACATTTCCTTTATTGATTCCTCTAGTGATGGACACTGGGCTGCTTCCAGAGGCTGGCCCCTGTGAGTTGAGCTGCTGTCAACACGGTGTGCACAGACCACTGTAGGAGGACGACGTTGCCTCTCTAGGTCAGTACCAGGAGAGGGGAAGCTGGGCCAGGGGGTGGTTCCAGGCCTGGTCTTTGGAGGAGCCTCCGTGCTGATTTCCAGGTGGTGGCACTAATTTGCACTCCACCAGCACTGTGACCTGCTCCTCTTCCCCCACGTCCTCTCCAGCAGTTATGTTGTTGGCATTCCTGCCGACTACCACGCTGCCTGGGGGAGGAACCTCAGTGCAGGTGGGATGTGCATTTCCCTGGTTGCTAATGGTGGTGCACATTGTTCATATACTGTTGCCCATTTATGTTTCTTATTTTTCATTCACTTGCTTATGTATTGATGGGTGTTATTTTAGTGCTCAGTTTTTTACTTGAGAAGCTCAAGTTTTGAGGGTGGCACTGAGGATGGTGCTGGAGCTGTCTCTTCCAGCCTCGGAAGGCAGACAGGTGAACTCCAGGAGGGTGTGGAGCCAGCTGGCATCTGCTGGTGACTTGAAAGTGGTGATTGTGACACTGTGTCCACCATGTTAATCGGGTGTCTCTGGCCCCAGGCTGAGCTGGTTAATGGACATGTTCCAGCACCATGGGTCAGAACCGTGCGCTGACTTCTTCACAAAACTCCAAGGAAGGCAAAACCTTTTATAAAATTCAGCTTTGACAAAAACACCTTAAAATGGAGTGTGTCTAGTTTTAAGTCAATAAGAAACTCAGGGGTTAGTGCTATCAACTTTAAAGCATGAGCTGATCCATATTCACTTTAGCTGTAAGTGATCCTGTGTATTTCGAGGCTGGAAGCGATGTCCTTTATAGAAGCCTGCTGGCTCCCGAGATCATCAGAGTCTCCCTCAGCCCTCACTCCTCCTGCTCCCCGGGGTCAGGGTCAGCTGCAGCTATTCGGTGTCTGACAGTGGACAACACATTACACGCAGTAACTCGATACGTGAGAGAACTCTACATGATCAGTCTTTGCATTTCACCATTGGCACCAGATGGCACTGGCGTGTCCCCAGCATGCTCTGAGTGCCAACTGTATGCACATGATGATGTGTCTCTGAGGTGCCTCCAGGGCCCCAGGTCCGAGCCCAGCCTGCGTCTTGCCCATCACTCTCCTTCAGGCTGCTGCTGGGCCTCAGGTGGCCTTCCCCTGCTTTGCCACGCGCCCCCCGGCTCCTGAGCTCACAGGCAGCGAAGCACAGCACAGAGCGCGCCCTTCGTCCATCCCAAGCTCCTGGCAGTGAAGTAGCACCCACCTCCACAGGAACCTGAAGTAGGCTTCTCCAGAGACCCTCGGGATCCCTTCTTGACTCACCAAGGCGCAGGCGGAGGCGCTGCGGAGGCCGGATGGTGAGGAAGGCCAGCCCCAGGCGCCACGCGGGGCCTGCAGCTCTGTATCCAGGCCTGGGTTCAGCGCCCAGAATGGCGGGAAAGGCTGCTTCTGTGTGGACTTCCGCAGCAGGGTGAGGCGTTCGGACCTGAGGACCCAACGACTAACACCTGCTTGTCATCTTCTTCACAGATACTAGTAAATGGGCAGAAGCGAGCAGAGCCATCAACCCGCAGTGGATCACCAAGGGTGTTAGTCTGCCATGGGCGAGCCTCCTGGGTCTTAGAGGAGTGCAGCCTGCTCCCCTCACGGTGGCCTGGGCTGCGGAAAGCTCTCGGGAAGTCGAGGCATCTCCGATTCTTCTGGTGAGCTTGGCATGAGCAGCCCTTGGGGCAGGGCAGCCTCTGCTCACCGAGGGCCTCCTCCATGGAGGCCGGAGGCAGGACCCACACTCTGCTTTCCCAGCCTCTGGTTTCCTGTCCCTCAGGAATGGCTCTGAGGGTGTGGCTGCCACACCAAACCCGCCAGAGGACACCTTCAGACCTCCAGGCAGACCTCCCGGGGTGATCCGCAGGTGAGTCCAGCACACTCACCGCCCAGGGACCAGGTTCTGGCCGCGGCTGCAGCTCCGCATTCACTCCCCTGAGCCCTGTGCTGGTCAGGCCGCTCCACGTTGGACTGCGAGTCCCCAAAAGGACTGCTTCCTCCCGCAGTTGGAGGGTCTGATTCTTTTTTCCTGCCACTTGTTAGAGATTCAGAGGGTGGTTCCAAGTCCCTCTACTTCTGCCCCAAGAACCTCACCGTCTTGAGGCCATCCAGAGTGTGGACTGCAGTCTCGGTGTCTCTGTGGGACATGCCTCACCTTCCCTGGCAGCCCTTAGCACATCCTCTAAGCACAGAACCAAACTCCTGGTGCAGATGGGGTCAGGCCCTCTGAGCCCTGCTCCTGCCTCTCAGGACGTGGGAGCCGTCCAAGCGCAGGCCAGCAAGGCCACCCGTGCCCGGCGCCTCTGGGGCTCCAGCCATCACCATTGCGTGCAATTTCCCTCTGAGTGGGTTTACTGTTGAAGTAGGCCAGTATCTTTGTAGAATCGTGGACATAATGACACTACTCATTTTCTTCAATTCGTTAGTGTCCTGCTTCATGACTTCCACGCTGAGAAGTTATAAATGGCAAGTAGCTTTTTCCAAGAGCATCCAAGAGACCCCGACAGTGCCCTCTGAGAACAGGTGGTAGCCATGGATTCCGTGAAGGAGCAATTGCTGAAGAACCCACCAAGACAGACTAGAAGCCAGTCGGTGGCCGTCCACACTTCCCACCTCAGTGTCCAGTCCACTGCAGACTGTCTCTGCAGCAGATGGCCATTGCTCCCAAACAAGGCACGCAAGGGGTCCCTGTCCAGGTGCCGCCGATTGTGACTACTCCGAGGCCATGGGTCATGGCACTGACCTCCCTCGGAGGTTTGGGGTGCGGGTGGTGCAGCCCAGCAGCTAAGCACCCTCCCTCCCGTCCACGGGTCTGAGAATCCACAGACCTGGGAAGCTCTCTGTCCTCTCAGGGGCCTGTGGCACCTCTTGTGGACGGCTGTCAGCGGTCATTCTCTGGACTTGATGGGTTCTTCCTGGTAGAGCTGCCCCGGTCCCACTCAGCCTCCTGACTCCAGGCCGGTGCCCGGTCAGGTGCAGGACTCTGGCATGGCCGATGGAGTGGCCCTCGCAGAGGCTCAGCGTTGGCGGCAGCTTGAGTTCCAGGTCCCCGGCCTACACCACAGTGGGCCTAAGAGGTCCCTCCTCCCTGGAGGTGGGACGCAGGATCAGTCACTCTTGCCTCCTGCTGCATTTCACATGTTGACCACGAGTGGCAATTGGCCCTGGGCGGTGACAGGAAGTCTGCTCCATGGCGCTCGCATCACCACCTGCATGCCATCCTGGACATGCCTTTGAACAGAATGAAGGAAAGAGCTTCCTGTTCCCCACTCCTCCTCTCCCACCACTCCTCTCCCTCCCCTCCTCTTCCACCCCAACCCTCCTCTCCCTCCCCTCCTCTTCCACCCCAACCCTCCTCTCCCTCCACTCATCTCCCTCCCCTCCTCTTCCACCCCAACCCTCCTCTCCCTCCACTCATCTCCCTCCCCTCCTCTTCCACCCCAACCCTCCTCTCCCTCCCCTCCTCTCCCTCCCCTGATCTCCCTCCCCTCCTCTACCTCCCCTGCTCTCCCTCCCCTCCTCTCCCTCCCCTGCTCTCCCTCCCCTCCTCTACCTCCCCTCCTCTCCCTCCCCTCCTCTCCCTCCCCTCCTCTCCCTCCCCTCCTCTCCCTCCCCTGCCTCCTCCCCCCCTCCTCCCTCCTCTCCCTCCTCCTGCCTCTCCCTCCCCTCCTCTCCCTCCCCTCCTCCTCCTCTCCCCTCCCCTCCTCTCCCTCCCCTCCTTTCCCTCCCCTCCTCTCCCTCCCCTGCTCTCCCCTCCTCTCCCTCCTTACCTATCCTCCTCTCCCTCCCCTCCTCTCCATCTCCTCTCCCTCTCCTCCTCTCCCTCCTCTCCTCCTCTCCCTCCCCTGCTCTCTGTTCTAGATCTCACCCCCTGCTGTGGATCTCACCCCCTGCTGTGGATCTCACCCCCTGCTGTGGATCTCACCCCCTGCTGTGGATCTCACTCACTGCTGTGGATCTAACCATGCTTCAGATCTCACCCCCTGCTTTGGATCTGATCCTCTGCTGTGGATCTCACCCCCTGCTTTGGATCTCATCCTCTGCTGTGGATCTCACCCCCTGAGTGGAACTCACCCCCTGATGTGGGTCTCTTCTTCTGCTGTGGATCTCACACCCTGCTGTGGATCTCACCTTCTGCTGTAGATCTCACCCCCTGATGTGGGTCTCACCTCCTGCTGTGGATCTCACCTTCTGCTGTGGATCTCACCCCCTGATGTGGGTCTCACCTCCTGCTGTGGATCTCACCTTCTGCTGTGGATCTCACCCCCTGATGTGGGTCTCACCTCCTGCTGTGGATCTCACCTTCTGCTGTGGATCTCACCCCCTGATGTGGGTCTCACCTTCTGCTGTGGATCTCACCTTCTGCTGTGGATCTCACCCCCTGATGTGGGTCTCACCTTCTGCTGTGGATCTCAACTTCTGCTGAGGATCTCACCCCCTGATGTGGATCTCACCTTCTGCTATGGATCTCACCCCCTGGTGTGGGTCTCACCTCCTGCTGTGGATCTCACCTTCAGCTGTGGATCTCACCCCCTGCTGTGGATCTCACCTTCTGCTGTGGATCTCACCCCCTGCTGTGGATCTCACCTCCTGCTGTGGATCTCACCTCCTGCTGTGGATCTCACCCCCTGATGTGGATCTCACCCCCTGCCTTGGATCTCACCTCCTGCTGTGGATCTCACCTTCTGCTGTGGATCTCACCCCCTGCTGTGGATCTCACCCCCTGCTGTGGATCTCACCCCCTGTTGTGGATCTCACCTTCTGCTGTGGATCTCACCCCCTGCTGTGGATCTCACTTTCTGCTGTGGATCTCATCCCCTGCTGTGGATCTCACCTCCTGCTGTGGGTCTCACCTTCTACTGTGGACCTCACCCCCTGCTGTGGATCTCACCTCCTGCTCTGGATCTCACCCCCTGATGTGGATCTCACCCCCTGCTGTGGATCTCACCTTCTGCTGTGGATCTCACCTTCTGCTGTGGATCTCACCCCCTCCTTTGGATCTCACCCCCTGCTGTGGATCTCTCCCCCTGATATGGATCTCACCCCCTGCTGTGGATCTCACCTTCTGCTGTGGATCTCACCTCCTGCTGTGGATCTCACCTTCTGCTCTGGATCTCATCCTCTGATGTGGGTCTCATCTTCTGCTGTGGATCTCACCTTCTGCTGTGGATATCACCCCCTGATGTGGATCTCACCTCCTTCTGTGGATCTCACTCCCTGCTGTGGATCTCACCCCCTGCTGTGGGTCTCACCCCCTGCTGTGGATCTCACCCCCTGCTGTGGATCTCACCCCCTGTTGTGGATCTCACCTTCTGCTGTGGATCTCACCCCCTGCTGTGGATCTCACTTTCTGCTGTGGATCTCACCCCCTGCTGTGGATCTCACCTCCTGCTGTGGGTCTCACCTTCTACTGTGGACCTCACCCCCTGCTGTGGATCTCACCTCCTGCTCTGGATCTCACCCCCTGATGTGGATCTCACCCCCTGCTGTGGATCTCACCTTCTGCTGTGGATCTCACCCCCTCCTTTGGATCTCACCCCCTGCTGTGGATCTCACCTTCTGCTGTGGATCTCACCTCCTGCTGTGGATCTCACCTTCTGCTGTGGATCTCACCCCCTGCTGTGGATCTCACCTTCTGCTGTGGATCTCATCCCCTGTTGTGGGTCTCATCTTCTGCTGTGGATCTCACCTTCTGCTGTGGATATCACCCCCTGATGTGGATCTCACCTCCTTCTGTGGATCTCACTCCCTGCTGTGGATCTCACCCCCTGCTGTGGATCTCACCTCTTGCCTTGGGTCTCACCTTCTGCTGTGGATCTCACTCATTGCTGTGGATCTCACCCCCTGCTGTGGGTCTCACCCCATGCGGTGGATCTCACCCCCTGCTGTGGATCTCACCTCCTGCTCTGGATCTCACCTTCTCCTGTGGATCTCACCTCCTGCTGTGGGTCTCACCTCCTGCTGTGGGTCTCACCTCCTGCTGTGGATCTCACCCCCTGCTGTGGATCTCACCCCCTGCTGTGGGTCTCACCCCCTGCTGTGGATCTCACCTCCTGCTGTGGGTCTCACCCCCTGCTGTGGATCTCTCTTTTGGCGAGCCAGCCAGGAGAACTCCTGTAACCCCATCCGGATCCCTGCCCGAGGAACTCCCGACATCACTGGGAGGTAAGCTGGCCAGCTCAAACTTTCTGTCTTGTTGTCCTGTTGGCTATCTGTTCTTTGTTCCGCGCAGCGTCTGTATGACTATATGATCCTAGGCATAGTCATTTAGTATTCTGAGGCAGTTCTGTAGTCAATTTGTATTCTGAGGCAGTTTGAGAAGGAGTTGAAGAACTCGGACTTCTCCCCTGCCACCCTGAGAGACGTCCCAGGGATCAGAGGGGTCCATTTCTTTGGGGCCCCCGGTGTTTCCGAGGATTACACCATCTTTGTAGGTGACGGAGAAGTACAAACTTCTCCCAGGCCATCTGATTTTTTTTCGGTTTCCACCGAAGCCGCGCAGCGATCTCACTGTTTGGTTTCGTTTTTGTGTCGTTGTGTCTGTCTCTCTATTTCCTCTCTGAGAATAACATGGGACAATCACTAACAACCCCTTTGAGCCTCACTCTAGATCATTGGCAAGACATTCAAGAGCGGGCAAACAACTTGTCTGTGGCAGTTAAGAAGAAAAAGTGGAAAACTCTCTGTACTTCCGAATGGCCAGCATTCAACACCGGCTGGCCAGCAGAAGGGACATTTAACCTTGATCTTATTTTACAGGTAAAATCTCGGGTTTCCACCCAAGGTCCTCAAGGACACCCCGTGGTGTTAATTGGTTTTAGAGATGGGAACCAAATTTTCAGTCACAAATTTTGACACTCTCAAGGGGACTTTTAAGGAGTCCCCACTCTGCTTTCTTGGGGAAGCCTAGCACTCGAAACAAGTGCAAGCAGAGGATGAACTTTTTGGGAGCTGGCTACTAAAAAGTTAGGAAAAAAAAAATGCCTAATGCCTAAGGTCAAACCAAACTGGAGGAACTGATCCTATGGGTGAAAGATAGGATTAAGGGACTCCCAGCAGCTGCCAGAGCCATTTAGCTCTGGGGAGTTCCCTGGGTCCTTATCTACATCTTAAGGATTAAGCCACCTCTGTTTACTTAAAAAGAAGGGACACTGAATGCAGTAAAGCCAGTCACACTGAGACCCTTGATTTTACACCTATAGTTGCCCCTACGTGAAAACATCTGGTCCACTCATGGGAAAGTCTATGGTGCCACTCATAGGAGTCATAATTAAATGAAAGTTCAAAACCTGGTTTGAACTTTCTGGTTGTCTGATCGTTTCTTAAAGATAATCTAGGTTAAATGTGTGTCTAAAAATAATAATAATAATAATAATTTTTTATTGTAACAATCTGGTATCTGAATGGGTTTCTAAAGCATTGCACTATCTTGCAGTTAAAAGTTGGGTTTAAGCAATTGTTTAGTTTGATTTCAGATAGTTCATGCTAGAAAACTTAAATACTTGGGATAAAAAAAAAATTAAAGAATTTCAATTTTGAACTGGGTAGCCTGAAGAGCAATTAAAACGTTGGTTTGGCTCATAAAAATGACATTAGATAATTAAATAGCAATAGTCTTAGAAATTTTCAAAGCTTAATTTCAGATATATATGGTAGTGTGTGGGCAAATTTAATGTAACTCAATGCTACTTTAGAAACTTCAGAACAAGCAAAGTGGCTTAGAGGTACCAAAGAAATTTCTTCTGATGGTAGAGATCCTATTTCCAGTTTTATGTGAACAGGTTTTTCTAATGTAAAAAGATATAAAATTTTAAATTTTAAAAATTGCTTCTTAAATTTGTATCATAATTTTCAACATCTAAACCTGGAAATATAACTTAAGGTTAAAATGCCTTAGGCCTAAAGTGTCTGCTCAAAATAGCAGTTCCTGTCCTCAAAATTAAGCTTATAAGTTTCTCTAGGTGTTCAAAAAGGCCCTAATAAAATGTTAACTCTGCTTAAATTTAAAAGTTTACAAGTATTGTTTCAAAATGTGAACAAAAAGAGGTTTATATAATTATGGTGTTATTAATGTGTTCATATCTTCCAGGTATACAAGTCTGTAAGGTAGAAGCTTCGAAAGAACATTATATCAAGCTGGTGTTCTAAAGTTGTATGGTAATTTTAGGTTTAAAAAAAAAAAAAAGCATGTTAGAGATTCAATTATATCATTTGTGTTCTATAACTGAACTTGTTATCAATAAGATATGTACAGTTCCATGTTACTTTCTACTCTGAGATACAATTTATGTATTTTTAAGTTAATGAGAGCCTAATCTGTGTAAAGGTTTTATTGCAAAACATAAAAGTACATTACTACTTTTCTATAAAAGGTTAAAAGCTTTCAGCCTTTAATTCATGTTTTAGGTATGATATTATGTTGTGTTAGCTAATGTTCATGTAAACTTGAACAACAATTTATGTAAACTTTGTAAAACGATCAGCTTCAGAACTATAGTACTTGAGATTTATAAAGAGCCCTGCCTTACTTGAGATAAGGCTCTGTCCCATCTCACTACATGTGAAAGTGGCTATAAAAAAGTAAGCCAGATTTCAGTACAGTTAAAGTTGTGTCCAAAAATAGGTTTGTGCCAAGATTACTAGGATCTCAAACAGAAAATTATGATGTATAACCCTGCTAGAATTCAAGGTAGCTATTATATAAGCTAAATATGTTTTTACCCTAGTTAGTTTTGTTTTGTAGTTTACTTATAGATGGTTTAAGGATTGCCTGTTAATGTTTTAAAGAGGTATTGCTTTAAGAACACAACCTGGGCCAACATAAGATAAGGAGTTATCACCTACAGGATAGAGAGATAAACATTAAAGCCCAGTGCTCTTAATATAAGGCTGTTAACTTATTTGCTGGATGTTTAAGATCAAGTTTTAAAATTAGTTAAATTAAAAGGGCCAAGAAAACCAATATTCGGCTCTTGCCCTCTGAGTCAGTCTGAATCAGGGAATAGGGGACTTCTCCAAAGGGATCAGCAACTCTAGGCCACATAACCTCCTGAGCAGGGAGATTAATGAGACCAGTGGAGGACAGAAAGCCAATCGGTGCATTTGCTGTAAAGAGGAGGGTCATTAAAAAAGGGAGACATCCCTGATGCTTCTGAGGGAAGCCATATGGTCAAGCAAGGCCTGGACCCATCCTAGCGCAAATGGCACTAGCAGAACTGAAAAGCTGCTATGAAGTTCCCGAGGACTCCCAGGATAACTCAGCTGACTGTAAACAATAGGTAGAAACAAAAGTCAGTTTGACTTGCTTCATCTTAAACACTTAGCAAAGACAGTAAAAGCCAAAGCACAGCTGTTCCTGGACATCTTAAATAATAATAATAGTTAAATGTAACTTCCATAAATAAGTAGACTGGAGGCTACAAGAGAGATTCTTAGACAGAAATGCCTGATAACTGTCAAAGGGACTGCTAGAGTAGTTTTAGTCTAAGGCTTTTATTTCTAGCCAACGCAGGTAGACTTGATGTTTGCTAATATGGTTATCCAGCCCTAAGTAGCAGAATTAAAGATTTCTCTATTAGACACAGAGGAGAAACAAAAGGTTCTCTTGGAAGCTCGAAAAAATGTGCCAGGGGACTACGGGCGCCCCACCCAACTCACAAATTTGATTAAGGAAGCTTTTCCTTTAACCCGGCCAAACTGGGACTATGCGACTGAAGCAGGTAGGAACCACCTACGTCTCTATCGCCAGTTACTCATAGCGGGTCTCCATGGAGCAGGGCGACGGCCCACCAATTTGGCTCAGGTAAGACAGACTATCCAGGGGTCAGAGGAAACTCCGACAGCCTTCTTAAAGAGATTAAAAGAGGCTTATCGGAGGTTTACTCCCTTTGATCCTGATAGTGAGGACCAGAAAGGAAACATTTAATGGGCCTGCCTTCGTCTCCCAGGTAAGTCAGGCGGTGGCCAATACATTGGGGATTAATTGGAAATTACACTGTGCTTATAGACCCCAAAGTTCAGGACAGGTAGAAAGGATGAATAGAACCATTAAGGAGACTTTAACTAAATTGACACTTGAAACTGGCACTAGAGACTGGGTACAACTCCTACCTTTAGCCTTGTATCGGGCCCGAAACACCCCAGGCCCACATGGACTAACCCCATTTGAAATCCTGTACGGTGCCCCACCTCCCGCTGTTAACTTTTATGAAACTGAAACCTATGCCTCCCTCACCCCATCTATGCAGACTCATTTGCATGCTTTGCAATTGGTCCAGAACGAGGTCTGGAAGCCTCTAGCCGCAGCATACAAAGAGGAACTTAAAACCCCCTTGCTGCCACATCCCTTCAAGGTCGGAGACACCGTCTGGGTACGCAGGCACCAGAGCAAGAACCTCGAACCGCGGTGGAAAGGACCCTACACCATTCTGCTGACCACTCCCACTGCAATCAAAGTGGACGGCATCACCGCTTGGATCCACGCCTCCCACGCAAAAGCTGCACATCCACAGGAGCCCACAGATGCCACTCCAGAGCCTGAATGGAAATTGCAACGCACCCAGAACCCGCTAAAGATAAGACTTACCCGCTGTTGATTTTTCTTGCTCTGCGCTCTATCTTCCCCATATCAGTTGCTAGGCACCAACTCTATGACCCCAATCGGCCTATACGCCAGGCATGGCATATACTATCGGGGGCGGGAGACATAATTTGGGAAAAAACATCCACAAAGTACCCCCTCTGGGCTTGGTGGCCTAACCTAGAGCCAGATCTTTGTCACATACTGGCTGGGTCAGAAGACTTTGATATTCCAACTACTGACCCAGCTAAACCGAGTGGGCCAGAAGTATGCATCTCCAGCGGGCGCTGCCCTTGCTCACGCTATCCGGCAGGATGTAGGGACCCAAGGGCTCTGGCAGCTCTAAAAAAAATCATTCTATGTATGCCCCAGGGACGGGAGAATTAAGTCGCAAGCACGTAAATGTGGGCAACATGAAAGTTATTATTGTAAAGCTTGGGGATATGAAACTACGGGGGATGCATACTGGAACCCTAGCTCATCCTGGGATTTGATCCAAGTAAAAAGAGAAAAGCAAAATGAGCCCCCACTCTCTACAGACTATTGTAAAAGTACACCTGGGACAGTCAACACCTTATGGTATGGGGACGGGCCATGTACCATGTTTGCCTGCAACCCCTTAAACATTACCTTTACTAAGGCAGGCAGAACATCAAAAGATTGGTTACAAGGAAGGCTATGGGGACTACAGGTATATCATCAGACTGCATATGACCCGGGGGTCCTATTCAAAATCAGGTTAACTATAAAAGCTGACCCCCATCCAATAGGCCCTAATAAGATACTCCAAGATCAAAAGGCTCCTCCTCCTAAAAAAAATATAAACAGGCACCCTCAAGGCCAACGTCCCCATCTAATACCATCCGTCCAACCCCCTCCACTCCTCCGACCGTGCCAGTTGTCACTAATCCCACTTTACCAGGGTCAGGAGAAAGACTAATGGACCTAGTTGAAGGGGGATACCAAGCCCTCAATTCCACCGAGCCCAATCTCACTGAGTCCTGCTGGATTTGCCTCCAGGCAAGGCCCCCCCCTACTATGAAGGAGTAGCTAAAAGAGCTCTGTGCACGTACTGCAACCGTGTCATCCTCTGACACATCCAGCTACTTAGTGCCTCCAACAGGACTCTACTGGGCATGTAACACTGGGATTACACCCTGTGTTGCGATAGCCAATTTCAATCAGTCTAAAGATTTTTGTGTGTTAGTCCAGATCTATCCACGGCTACTCTATTATTCCACAGAAGAATTTGAGGGCCCTCGACAGCTAGGGATTCTGGAGACTGCAATCCAACAAGACCTAAGAGCAATAGAAACCTCTGTAACTGCTTTAGAAAAATCCCTAACCTCCCTATCAGAGGTTGTTTTGCAGAATAGACGAGGTCTGGACCTATTATTCTTGAAGGAAGGAGGACTTTGTGTGGCCTTAAAGGAAAACTGTTGCTTTTACACAGATCACACAGGGGTAGTAAGGGAGTCTATGACAAAGCTTAGAGAAAGACTGGATGCAAGGGAAAAATCCCTGTGAGGCTCCCAAAGTTGGTTTGAAAGCTGGTATAATAAATCCCCTTGGCTAACTACTATATTATCTACTGTAGCTGGCCCCTTGATTATATTACTGTTAATTTTAACATTTGGACCCTGCATATTTAACAAATTAATGCAATTTATGAAAGAAAGACTGTCCGTAATCCAAACTATGGTCCTCACGCAGCAATATCAAGTACTCCAACAACACGCCGAGCCATCAGCTGAGCAAATGCTGAATTCTGAGCAGATAGATCAATGGATATAGGATTATATCCCGGATAAAGAAAAGGGGGGAATGAAGGACCTCAGGCCCCAGGCCCAACATTAGGAAATCTAACCCCTGTGCCCTGAAGCTGCAGGATGCTCCCTTACACAACCCCCATGTCAAGACCCCTCCAGCAGCACGTAGCATTTCGAGTCCTGCACAATGCTACCACAAGATGCTCCATATAGATAACCCTAACGGTCAAACTTGAGGATGCAGGTTTAAAAACAGGAACCAAAAGGACAGGATGCAGGTTTAAAAAAACAGGAACTAAAAAGACAGGATGCAATTCTATGGTTTTCCTGAGAACAAAAAGTTGAAAAACAAGTTTACCCCCCAGGTGACCTAACGACTGGATTCAGAGAAACCAATAGAATAACTGTTACCGTGCTAAGCTAAAAACTAACCCCCTGCTCCCTATAAAAGATCTGTGCCCTAGAGCCCGGTGTGCCAGTTCACCGAAGCTCCGGCTGAGGTTTCGCTGAGCACCCGCAGGCGCCTGTGTATCAATAAATCGCCTCTTGCCTTTGCAGCCAGTGCCTCGTGCGTCTTTCTTGGACAGGGAATCGGCGGGTCTTTCATGGTCAGGCTATGCCTGATGACCATATTGGAGGCTCTGTAGGTGTGCCTCGTGGGGACTGCAGCTTTGTTTCAGGTGAAGTTTCTCAGGCTTTTCGTTAAGGCTATCCTTACACCTCCTTGTGCCTCAGTTGCCTGGACCACAGAGCCAGAGAAAGGTGGACATCTGCCTCCGACGACGATTCTGCAGATGAAGTGAGTCAACGAGGCTTGAACAGCTGTGCGGAGAGGTCAGAGGCCACCTAACCTGAGATCCTGGAGGCACAGTGACAGCGGGAATTTGGAGACTCAGGTTCTAGAATGGCCGTGTGGAGTGCTACCCCAGTGGAGCTGGAGAAACGCCACAACGGAGCGCAGTCTGCACTGGGCGCCTGCTGGTCACCCCAGCCTGAGCAGCAGCCTAGGCAGCCTGGGCAGGGAGGGGTTCACACGGGGCGTGTCCAGTGATGTGTAGATTTTGGGTGAGGCCAAGTGGCTGCGTCCTTCTTTGTGCGTAGGGAACATTGAAGAAGGGGTCTGTGGAAACTCCCCCAGGTGGCCCAGCACACAGGCTGTCCCCCAGGGTGAGTGTGCCACCTAGAGGGACCTCAGCGCCATTGGCAGGTGGTTACTGCAGACTCACAGAAGGTCTCCTGCCAGGGAGCGCATTCCCCACCCCTGTGCGGGACTCCCTACCCATGCTCACACACTCCCCTGCTGACCCTCCTGCGCCTGTGTCCCCAGACGCTCCTAGGACCCTCCATGCCTGAGCTCCGGGATGCCCCTGGTGACCCCCTGGCGTCCTAGCTTCTGTCAGGGCCTGGCTGTGAAGCTCCACAGCCCTCTGTCTCCTCCACCGTCCTTGGAGCAGCCCTTGTGGTCCCTAGCCTCTGTGAGGGCTCATCCACGGTGACAGAAAAGGTCTCAGTTCCCAGTGGCAGGGGAGACGTCTGGCCCAGGGCTGCTGCCCACCGGGCTCTGCTGCGTCTGTGTGACCACCTGCTCTGCGGGGGCCACGCACCCCCGCTACAGACTGAGGAAGGGGACACACGCTCTGTGCGGTGGCGGAGGACTCAGAGAGGAGTCTGCAATGTCAGGGGTCTCCCCACCCTGAGGCCCTGCGAGCAGTCATCCCGCTAGGTCTCCCGAGGGCCAACACTGTCCTGAGGGTGGGGAGCCGCTGAGACCACAGCTGTCAGAAGGTCAGACATCTGGGTGAGCTCAGAGTGCCATTGGGCCTCAGGTTCAGCTCGACTTACCTCCGAGCCGGTGCCTAGCAAGCCTGGTGGCCCCAGGGGTCGGGACTGAGGGCCCCGGGCAGCACCCTCCCTCCCTCCCACTCTGCTCCACTCCTGCCCTGAGTCCACCCCTGTGCTCCCAGTCTGTTGCCTTCTGCCAGCCGAGCCTGCTTCAGGGGCCAGCAGTGTCCAGTCCCTCCTGCCAGCCACCCCAAAGCCCTGGGACGAGGCGAGCTGAAGTGGCGTCTCAGGGGAACCCAGGTGGCACTGAAAGCCTGCGTCCTCGTCCTCGTTGACAAGCTGCTCAGGCCGTGGCTGCCCCACACTCCCTCCAGGGTCTTGACTTCTTACCAAATAGCTGCAGAAGGACGCCCTGAGCTTGTGAGGAAGAGCCCCAGGCAACGCCTCTTGGCCCTCTGCTCCTCCCGTCCCCAGGGCGTGGGTCAGGTGTGTGGCAGTAGGTGACCCCTCAAGCTCACCCCTCACCAGGTCCACATGCAGCCCTGTACCAGGAGAGGAAGCTCCGCCCAGTGTGGCCGCCCCGGCCAGGCAGGGACACCCGCTCTGCCCAGGCCGTCCCCTCCCTGGGCGGACATGGGCGTGCGCAGTCCGGAGTGTATTGTCACACTCCAGCAATTCAGACAGAGCCCCTCTTCCCAGTCAGCACAGCCCTCCCAGGGCCCTCGAGCACAGGCCTCCTGTTCCCTGCGGTCACTGGTGCCCCGAGCCCCCCTGTAGGGGTTTGGGGCAGTGGAGGGGGGACAGGGCCTCCAGGACTGGCCTTACTTAGGTTGCAGACTCAAAGATGGAAATAGGATTCAAACGCAGCCTTCACACTGTGAGAAAAGGCATCTCAGGGAGGCAGGGAGGCCAGGGAGGGAGGGAGGCTGAGCAGGAGGACGCTGTGGTGAGCACTGTCCCCTGTGCTTCCTCGTCGAGCCTGGAGCCGGAGCTCTGCTGGAGAGCACTGAGGAAGAGCACTTTCTCCTTGGCCTTTCCAGGCCTCGGCTCTGTGCCACACACCTCTGTGCCATGTGCCTCTGTGCCATGTGCCTCTGTGCCACGCGCCTCTGTGCCATGCACCTCTGTGCCACGCACCTGGGTGCCACTCACCTCGGTGCCACATGTCTCTGTGCCACGTGCCTCGGTGCCACGTGCCTCAGTGCCACACGCCTCAGTGCCACATGTCTCTGTGACACGTACCTCTGTGCCACTCACCTCTGTACCACGTGCCTCTGTGCCACATGTCTAGGTGCCACATGTCTCCGTGCCACACACCTTGGTGCCACATGCCTGGGTGCCACTAGCCTCTATGCCACACACCTCTGTGCCACGCGCCTAGGTGCCACATGCCTGGGTGCCACACACCTCTGTGCCACATGTCTCTGTGCCACGCACCTCTGTGCCACATCCCTCTGTGCCACACGTCTCTGTGCCACGTGCTTTGGTGCCACATGCCTCTGTGCCACGCACCTTAGTGCCACATGTCTCTGTGCCATGTGCCTTGGTGCCACGCGCCTCGGTGCCACACTCCAGCAATACAGACAGAGCCCGAGGAGGAGCCGCAGGCCTCACCTTGCCTAGACCAGGAACCTACACAGGAGAGCCGGGAGGTGGGAGCATCATACTCAGGGTCACAGTGAACAGACCCAAGGGACGTGCTTGGAAAAGTTCCTAGATATTAATAAAAAGGAAACTCAACCCCACTCCTTAACTTGTAGGTGCTGTTTACAAACTGAGGTTCAGAGCATGTCGATCGTCTGATGCCGTCACTGCAGGAGGCGTTGGGGACAACCGTGGCTCTCTTTCCCCTTCTGAGTGGCAACCCACCAGGCTGGAGAAGCCGGAGAACAGCGAGCTTTGACTCTGTCTTGTGTGTGACAAGCACCGGCCTTTTTCCAGAGATAGGTGACATGTGTCAAGGGTAAGGAGTCGGAGGACTGTCACACTCTTCTGGTTTACAGGACAAAGTGAATGTGTCCTCACACACGATGAGCGGGAGAAGGCGGCCTTGGGAACCGCCAGGGGCGTGGGAGGAGGGGCGGCCTTCACCCTCAGGGAAGAGTGGCCTGTAGCAGAGCCTCGGGCTGGGTCAGTCCTCCTGCCCAGCTGACCACTGGCTGTCCCCCACACCTCGCACTCACAGACAGGCCTCTAACCAGGGGACAGGCAGGCACCCCTCCGCCTTCCTCGGCGGAGAAACTGCTGTTCACCATGACCCCCACCTCCCAGCCCCCACCTCGCACTCCTTCCCCAGCAAGAGCTCTCTGGAAAGTCAGGGGCTTGCTCTGAGACACACCTCAGCCTGGGGTCTGGCTCCTGCGGGGTCTGGCTCCCGGGAGCTGCAGCCCGCTCTGCTCCCCTCTCCAACGCCAGATGCGCCAGATGTAGTGCAGTGTTGAGTTCCTGATGTAACTTGACCTTTCTTTTATCAATTAATAGAAAGGGCATTGGAAATTCTTATACTAAAAAGAAAAAAACCACTGCACTTATTATAGCTTCCCTCCAGGAATACAAAGAATCACCCTGGATTGAAAATTGCAAAGAACATTGGGGAATAAAGGAATCATTGAACCAAAATGAGGCCACCAACCCAGTTTAGTTCACGCACTATCGTCACTCTGCAGAAGGACAGCTGGGCTGGCCTCACAGGGGCGGGCAGGTGGGCCTGCAGAGGGGGCACCTGCGGCTCACGCCTCCCGGGCTTGTTCCTGCTGCCGTGGAGCCACCAGAGCAGTGGAGCGGGAGTGTCCATTGATGCTTCTAAGCAAAAAAATGATTTAAAGAAATTGCAGCAGAGTGCGCCTTAGGAACAGCGGAAGAGAGAGCCTTTCAAGAAAATACTCACACACTGTTTAACTCTGAGCCGATCAACAAAGCAGGGCCCCGGCCTGTCTTCCAGGAAGAGGAGAGGATGTTTACATTCCTCAGTTTCTTTTCATGTCCGTCCCAGGGTGAAGGATCTCAGGGCTTGAGGCCGCACGAGGTTCTCCTCCGGAGGAGCCCAGGGCCAGCAGAGGAAAGCACCCAAGGGGGAGAGGCGGCGAGGAGGGGGCGAGGCCCAAATGATGAAGGAGGAAAATACCTCCCAACGCTCCCCCAACGCTCCTCCACCTTCGCGGGCATCCCCCTCTCCTCCCGACCCTGATGGGCTCGGCAGGGTACGAGCCTGGTACCAGCCTCGTACGAGCGAGTGTCAGAGCTACCCCTGGGCCCTTTCCTCCATCCTGCTGCCAACGTGCCACCCAGGCCTCTAACCAGGGACAGGCGAGCACCCCTCTGCCTTCCTCAGCCGAGGAACTGTGTTCCACGTCACCCCCACGCCACACTCCTCCTCCCAGCCCCACCACCCCCCACTCACAGACAGAACCTGCCCCGGTGACGCCCACACCAGCCTGCCCTGTCCCTGCAGTCCTGAGAGACAGTGAAGCCAGCCCGCCCACCCGGGCCTCACTGCCTGGCCCCCCTGGCCCAGGCCCTGCTGGCAGGCACTGTCCCCGAGTGCTGCCTCTGACCTGGTCCTACCCGCCGGGCACTTCAAGCCAAACATCCTTTCAGACCCAGGCTGTGTGACGCCCCAATGAGGCAAGCGTGTGCTCCTGCCCAGCCTGATCCCATTCCGTCACCTTGTCCCCAGGCCAGTGAGAGGGAGCCCTCAGACTCTTCCTGCATCCTCCGCCTCCCACAGGGTTCAGACCCAACCCACGGTCGTGCTGATGAGGACACAGCCGCTTCTCGGCCCACATGCCCGTTGGCCGCTGTCCCCACGGACCCTCGTTTTGGACGACACTCACTACTGAGCCAGTCATCGCCCGCGCAGCCTCTTGGGCAGATGTGCCAACCCCAGTGCCGATGAGGTGAGCCCGCGCCCAGTACTCACTCCTCTAAGACGCAGCCTCTGCTCCAGTCGGCCTGCAGCCAGCCCAGGGCTCCCGGACTCAGCTCAAGCCAGGGCCTACGTCCACACTGCTGCTGCCAGAGCCGGTAGTGACAGCCACACTTCCGAACCCAGGCCCAGGCCATTTGGACTGTCCATGGTAAGGGCAGGAAAGGGCCTCCTGGGAGAGGGCGCGTGTGTATCTCATGGCCTCCAGAGCACTGCCCACTCTCTGCCCTGGCCTCCCGCCCGTCCTCACTCATGTTTCCACGGCTTCTTCTGGGGCCTCTGGTCTGTGCAGGTGACCGCACACCGCGGCACCGAGGCCAGCTCTCCTCCCCCGCCCACCTCTACCGCCCACCCATCTGGATTCCCACTGTGACCTCCGCAGCCCTGACTGGGACCTGGGCTCCCCTGTGACCTTCGAAGGCTAACGCCATAAGTAACCAATTGTCTCATATCTACTTTGTACCCTGGAAATATTTTCTAAGATAACAATTAGAATTTTGTTGTTGTTGTTGTTGTTTGTTTTGTTCTGTTTTGTTTTTTGATACCAGGGATGGAACCCAGGGACACTTAACCACTGAGCCACATCCCCAGCCCTTTTTATTTTTCGTTTACAGACGGCGTCTCACTAAGTTACTGAGGTCTCACGAAGTTGCTGAGGCTGGCTTTGAACTCATGATCCTCCTGCCTCAGCCTCTAAGCTGCGGGGCTCACAGCATGGGCCACTGTGCCCTGCTAGACTACTTTTTTCAAGTGTCTGTTTCCTTGACTCTTTAAAGTCTTTAACCTGTCTCATGCCTCTGAGTGCCAGGGTCTCTACTATAAACTGAGACAGCAATTCCAGATTTGATGGTCACCGCCATGGCCGAGAGTCACAAGCGCACCCAGAGGGGATCTAGGCGTAGAGTCAGACCCTGCGCACTCGTCAGAAGCCGTGGCTCTTTCTGCTCCCTTCCTAAGGCAGCTGAGGGCTTTGGGCTCCTTGCAGAAATGAAAGTCTGTCTGGCTTGGGCCGCTATGATTGAGTGTGACCAGGAGGAGCCGGGGGGCCCTAAATCCTAACAGGAGGCCGCACTCTTCTAGTTTTCTCCGGTAATAAAATACTGAGGCAGATGGACACTGAGATGACTCACAGAGGCTACGTCACATGGCAGGTCACATTGCCTTCCCCGCCAGCAGGCCCTGCGTCCTGTTCTCTGTGGTCATGGGGCCAGCGGACTCCCCGGCCGGGAGCTGGGAGGCGGGAGTCGGCCTGATGCGAGTGCAGGTCACTAGGCCCCCCAGCCTGCCTGGGCCTGGCCTGCTCCCCACGGAGGGGTTTCCCGTGGACGCTCGGGTGGTGCTTCTCACGTTGGCGCTGAGGAGGGAGAGAGCGGAGAGGTCTTCTGAGAAATAATGCTTCTCAATTGACTGGAAAGGAATTGACTCAAGGAGCTTCCTGGGTTGTGCCCCAGGGATCCAGGGTCGGGAGCAGGGGGGACGGGCGGCTTCTCCACGTGGAGTCGTTTCTGTAAATGGGAACCCGATGGAGAAACAGCCAGGCCACAGGAGGGACACGGTGCCCTGTGCGCCTGGAGATGAAGACGGCACCAGGCGCACGTCTGCTTGGTCAGCGCCACTCCTCCCGGGCACCGTGGCGGGTCCTGCTCCTCCCAGGCCCTCACTCTGACCTCTGCTGCACTGCCCCCTCTGGAACAAGGCCCTGGTTCCACGGCCCTTCACGTCCTCCGTCACCCTGGAGAGTCCACAGATGTGGGGGCTCGGCATTCGCTCTTTGAGCTGCTGCAGATGAAATCTCTCTCTCCTGGAGGAAACTCAAGTTTACATCTTCTCTGAGACAAACAGATAAACAAAGCAAGGCGTGAGGACTCCTCAGAGCCCTCGGGAACCCAGATCCCAGCAGCGAGCGACCCTGAGCTGTGCTGGGCACGCAGTCCGCGGTCCCCAGGCCAGTGCAGAGGGAGCCCTCAGACTCCCTAAATAAAGTTCAGTGGTGTCCCAGGTCTGGAAGCTGAAGTTGCGGCCACATCCCAGCAGGCATCATGGGGATGTTTTGAACCCTCTGCAGCTCACGGTCATTTGCAAATGTCACACCACTGATGGGCATTCTCATCTGCCCAGTGGACTTCCAAGACACATTTGGCTTCTTCTGCAACACTGCACGTTGGACACACGCCCTGGTCTGGCTTGTACTGAAGACCCCTAGCCCCAGTGTGCTGTGCTGCGCAGGGTCTGTACCGCGTCTCCAGCCAGCATCTCCCAGTTCTGAATACACATGAACTTCCTGCCGCAAGTTATTTGGGTCAGTTTTTCTGATGTGACTTTGATCTCAGCATGTTTGTTTACTTATGTTTAGAAAAGTACATAGATATGAACACATTTTTCCAGTGACATTTTTCATTTAAGTGCATCCTATTCAGACCAAAGCTAACGCGTTGACTACACTACCATGTGGATTGCAAATTAAACTCTGCACATGGTCCTGTGTCCTGAGCAAGTCAGAAATCTGGATGACCAATCTGGATGTCCAAAGTGTCCCATTCCCCATCAGATTTTCGATATTTACCAGGTAGCTTCACATATTAGCAAAACTAAAAAATAAATTTAGCATATTTGAAACTAACATTCATTCACACGATTCATTTTGATACTATTCTTTGTAGAGAAAATTCATAAACTTATTTCCAAATCGAGACATCAATACATGAGTGAAAAAGCTGCTTCCTGCAGAAATTGGACTCAACCCTGGATTTAGTGATGATCTGGGACACTGGTTTACCTTGAGATGACCAGCTTTCCTACAAATATAGAACCATAAACACGTGTCGAATGCTTCACTATTTAAAATGCTTTAACAACATTACGCTTGATCACAAATAATTACAAACCTCAGGGAATACTTTGGATTTGCTCAAAATGCAAAATAATAGTAATAATAATAATAATAATATTCACATCTCCAATAGTTTCATTAGCATTTGCTGATAAGGGAATAGGGCATTTCACCAGAAAAAAATATGGAGTAGTCCTAAACAGATATGCAGGGGAGCGTTTCCACAGGCAGATGGAGATGCACACCACAGGGCGTGCTGCCATCCTGAGGCACTGCTGCATTAGGCCTGAAGGGGTCACTGGTGTGGACAGCACAGAGCCGGGGGCTGCAGTCTGAGTGTCACAGCCAGGCTGGGGACTCAGCAGCAAGGAGCCAAAGCCAGAGGGAAGGGGGGTCCAAACTGCTGGACATAAGAAGCATAGAGTTGTACCTGCAGAGGTCCAGTGTGGAAGACAGGGCCACAGCCTGACGCCTAGCTGATGTGAGGCTGACCCCCAGGAGTGGACAGGTGCAACTGGGTGGAGCAGGAAGCCAAGGATGGTCCTGGGGATGGTAGCATGGGATGGGACGGCCCCCGAGTCCAGCCTGGACAGGGCAGGGACCAGCACGGACTCTTGGAGCACCAGCGCCCCTGGACAGGCCACCCACGTCGTTCTGCTTTCCTTCCTCCCTGCACTCTGTGCTCTGCACACCTGTGCCGGCCCAGGGCAGCCAGGATGGGGGGCTCCTGAGGCCGGCCCAGGGCAGCCAGGATGGGGGGCTCCTGAGGCCGGCCCAGGGCAGCCAGGATGGGGGGCTCCTGAGGCCGGCCCAGGGCAGCCAGGATGGGGGGCTCCTGAGGCCGGCCCAGGGCAGCCAGGATGGGGGGGCTCCTGAGGCCGGCCCAGGGCAGCCAGGATGGGGGGGCTCCTGGGGCTGGCCAGATAGACCTGATTCAGGATGGGGTGGGGCTGCAGTCCTCCTCCTTGGCCCCAACCACAGCCTCTGTTCTCAGGTGCTGCCTTGGGAGTCTGAAGGAGATGTAATGCTGGTCGGTGCTTCTGTGTGTGTGGCTACGTGTTTCCAGTATCCTGAAAGAGATGTTGAAAACACACACACACACACACACACACACACATGTGTGTGTAATGAGGGGCAAAACACCCCAAGCTGCAGTAAAGTGTGGCACATCTTCAGACCAGAAGCCGATGTCCCCATCAGCAAAAGGCCTCCGAATCAGGCAGCCGGGAGGCCACCCAGACGGCCACGTGATTTCCACCACTCCTCCTGGGCACTAGCCAGGGACAGGCCCCAGGCCGCTGCTCGGCTCCGCCAGCAAGGGCCCGCTCTCCACCCACACCCACCTCCCTCTCTCTCACACACACACACTCACACTCACACACACTCTCAAACACACTTGCACAATTGCACTCACAAACTCTCAGACTCACATTCTCTCACATTCATACACACATTCACACACACTCTCAGACTCACTCACACACAATCACACACACACTCTTGCTCTCACACTCACGATCACACACACACTCTTGCTCTCACACTCACGATCACACACACTCTTGCTCTCACACTCGCACACACTCACACGCTCATGCACACTCACTTGCACACAGGTTCTCACACTCATGTGGGAGAGGCACTGCCCACGATCCTGACTCCTCACACGGGGCCTGGGGCCACCTCGCCTTCCTCCTGCTCCTTGTGCAGAGCAGAGCAGAGCAGGGCGGGCAGGTCCTGAGCTCCCAGCACAGGCCACCTCTAGGGCAGCCCCGTCCAGCAGGTCCAGCCCTCCCAGGATGGACTCGGCTGGCGACTTCTCCTGGAAGGCCCAAAAAGCCCAGCGCCCTGCTTGTCTTGAAGGAGAACTGGGGCTGGGGCCCAGGGCGGAGGCCTGCTGGGAAGGCACTCGGGCACTGCGAGCCCGGGAGCCCCTCGGAGGAGGGCCATTACCTCATTCAAAGGGCCTGATGCTTCACGAGAGTGGACGGAATTCGAGTCTCGGAGGTCTCCGACAGATTCAGCCTCACCCAGGGAGCGTTTCTAGCACCTTCTGTGCCGGGGCCTAGCAGATCCATGTCTGTGCAGAATGGAGGACGACCTGGCCAGGGTCAGCACATCCCCCCAGGCCCCTGGCTCTGCCTCCTGCTGCAGCCAGGCCTGGGCTCCACACACCCCCGCTGACTCTCGGTGGCTGAGAACTGACCAGTGAGCCGTGCTCTGTTCTGACCATCACCTGCAGGTGGACAGCTTGGCAAATCAAGAGTGAACAGAGGCTGCCCGAGTGTCAGCCCTGCTGTCCTGCTGGGGGAGGTGTGCGCGGGAGAGCAGCGCATCCTGAGAAGGAAGACCAGCCTGCATCTGCGGCTTCTGTGACCCGCAGAGCACTCGGCAGCGAGGGAACGCATGATGTCTTTGCCGGCCTCACGGCTGCATCTCTACACTTAGACATGAGTATCTAATAGGACTGAGTGTTCTATCCAAATCAAGCTACGAGAAGACAGTGAGTCATCCCAATGGCGATTAAATATGTGTTCCTAGCTTGGTTTTGACCCGCATTTTATTCAATTAACATTAAAATTCAACAAAAACGCATGGATTGCACGTTCTGTGCTGGATATCTGTGTTTCAACACTGACAGGTATCAGAATAAATGAGGATTCCCCGGGAAATGGGTGATTTTCCCTGGGGATGTGACAGGGAGAAAGGGTCCAGAAGCCCAGCCAGGACAGAGGTGTGCTGCTGAGGGTGCAGGGCCTGGCTGCCCAGGTCAGGAGCTAAGAAGTCTGGGAAAGGCCTGGCTCAGGGTGGTCATCGGAGCCCCTGTATTTCTAGCTTGTGTGACGTTGCCACCGAGGGCATTGGAAGGGCCTGTGCACACGCATTCTCCTGACCCAGGATAGGCCCGCGTGGCACGTCACCGCATCCTCCAGATGGTGACCCCAGGCCCCCCCCACCCGGGACCTTGTGTAGCCATGTGACAAGTGAAGGGAGGCCAGCCACCCTCGGGAAGGATGTGCAACAGCCTGATCTCTGCGTCTGTGTCCTGTTACCTTCGTGCCCCCCCTCCCCGGGCAGTGCGAATGCCTGTCCCTCCAGCCCTCTGCCTCGCGGGGCTCCGACCTCCTCCGCCTAGAGAGAAGGTGGGCTCCTGCCCTGAGTGCTCACAGTGACTTTGAGCTGCTTCAATAAGATGAGAGCAGGTTCGAGGGAGGAGTCCCGCTCACGGAGGCCGTCCTCTGGAAGAGCGAGCAGGCTTCCAGGAGAAGGTGCTGTGTGAGGGCCAGGGCCTCAGCCTTGGTCAGCACCAGTCCCCATCACGTGGCTTCTGGGCCCCAGCAAACCCCAGGGGATGGAAGGGCGCGCCCCGTCCCAGTGTACTGGAGGGTGATGTCATCTTCAGGTCCCAGGAGGCCTCTGCAGGGCCCAGGGGCCCACAGACAGTGCTGTGAGAACCAGCTAGTCCAGGGGTGCGGTACCCTCACCACCCATCCTGGCCCCTGGAGATGCCACGTGATGGTGGTCCAGGGCCAATCACGCCCAAGCCCTCTGCAGAGGTCCCTGCGGCCTGGGCCTCACCCCTTGGTCTCCCCGGCCCTCTCCATCCTGCCCTCCCTGGCATCTCTGCAGTGCCCCCCTGGTCCCCAGTGTCGGCCTCCCTGCCCGCGGCCACCAGCTCAGGGTCCCCTGGGCCCACCGACACTTAGGTGGTCTCACAGCTGGTGCACTGGTGACAGGGACGGCCACCTGCTCTCCAGGGAGACCTACATTCGCAGTGCCCCCTCGTGCTGGGCAGATGGAGGGCTCCGGTGTGTCCGCACTCAGTTGCCGAAGTCCCCGCAAGGAAAGGAGGAGTGGAGGTTGCTCATGGTGGACGTCTTGCGGCAGTGCCCAGCGTGGGCCTCGTGGCCTTGGCTGAGGAGCAGCGTTCCTCAGAGACAGGTCACCAAGAAGAGGGACTTCCCTGACAGAAGTCACACCAGTGAGCCGAACCCAGCAAAGCCTTGCCCAGTGAGCAGAGGTGTGGCACCTGGACCCTCTGCACACCAGGACGTCAGGAGGAGACTGTGGGAGGAGGAGCTGCTGTTCTTCCTGCAGGTGGGCTCAGACGCGCCCAGCAGGCCTGGGTCTCACAGCAGCCGGCCTTGGCCTCGAGGTGGGCCTGCGCTTTCAGCACACTCACCCCACCCGCTGCCCCTCCAGGCAGAGGCGGAGACCGGAGACCGTGTGTGAGCCCCCAGGCTCTGGGAACCCGCGCTCTGCAGGAAGACTCTCAGCTGCAGGCCACACCCAGGCCCTCCTACTCCTGAGGCAGAAATTAAGTGATCCCAGAAAGTCTTCAGATCACGCCCGCCTGCCCACCTGTGCCGGTGACGACCGGCAGGGGCTGGACGCCGAGGCCAGAGCGCCCGCGATGAGAAGTCGAGATCCCTGACGGTCTTCTTTTTATCTCGCCCAGTTCTGTTTCGGCACCAGAATGACTCTCGGCCCCCCTGACACAGCCCCGCAAACGCTCTCCACTGGTGCTGCTGGGGCGAATCGGTGCCCCTGAGGCAGCCCGAGGGTCAGCACGTCCCTGGGCTCACAGGACGTCTGGGTCGGAGCCTTTGGATCCTAAGGCCCAGCTCAGTCAGAAGCACAAGCGTCCTGTGGGCTTCTCCCGAAACCAGAGTGTGCTTCTGGCCGGCTGCTCCTGGCTGGCCACAGCCACCTGCTCCTTTCTGCTTCTCCTGGTGAATTCTTGAATCTCACTCTTAATCAGCTGTGTCTGAGAAAAGTATGAAGTTGTGTTTATTAAGCTGCAGCTTGAAAAAGAGAAGCAGGTGACTGGGAGACCTGGCCTGTCACAAGCCACGGTGAGGGCTCTTAGGCTTGCGGTGGGGACTCTGGGTGTGCAGCTGACAAGGTGAGACGCCCCTGTGGCGGCTGATTGGAACCTACAAGCCAGGAGACAGCCAGGAGGGCTGCAGGAGGGGAGAGCCCCAGGAGCCCCAGCCTGCGGCGGCTCCAGCCTGCGTGGTGACGGCCTGGAGGGGCTCTGACCCGAGTGTGGGCCTGGCTTCCTCCCAGCACACAGGGTTGGCCTCCACAGTGTCCAGCCACTGAGCCCAGGCGCTGCACAGGACGGGCTCAGCCCTCAGGGAGTCTTCTATCTGCCTGAAGCTGTCAGGAAAGTCACTCATCTGCGATGCCCCTGGGGTACCTGCCTCACCACGGAAGCTGACAGTGTACCCCAGGCATGGCCGACTCCTCCTCGCTCTTCCTCCCTCCTCCCCCCTCCCCCTCCCTCCTCCCTCCTCCTCCTCCCTGCTCCTCCTCCCCTCCTCCCTCCTCCCTCTCCTCCTCCCCCTTCTCCCTCCTTATCCCTCCTTCCCCCTCTCTTCCTCCTCCTCCTCTCTCCTCCTCCTCCTCACTCCTCCTCCCTCATCCTCTCTCCTCCTCCCTCCTCCTCCCTCCTCCTCCTTCCTCCTCCCTCCTCCTCCTTCCTCCTCCCTCCTCCCCCTCCTCCTCCCCTCCTCCCTCCTCCCTCTCCTCCTCCCCCTTCTCCCTCCTTCTCCCTCCTCTCCCCTCCTCCTCCTCCTCTCCTCCTCCTCCTCCTCCTCCCTCCTCCCTCCTCCTCTCCTCCTCCCTCCTCCCCCTCCCTCCTCCTCCTCCCTCCTCCCTCCTCCTCCTCTCCTCCTCCCTCCTCCCCTCCTCTCCCTCCTCCCCCTCTTCTCCTCTCCTCCTCCCCCTCCTCCTCCTCTCCCTCCTCCCTCCTCCTCTCCTCCTCCTCCCTCCTCCCTCCTCCTCTCCTCCTCTCCCTCCTCCCCCCTCCTCCCCCTCTCCCTCCCCTCCCCCCTCCCCCTCCTCTCTCCCCTCCCCCTCCTCCTCCTCTCCCTCCTCCCTCCTCCTTCTCCTCTCCCTCCTCCCCCTCCTCTCCCTCCTCCCCCTCTTCCTCCTCTCCCTCTTCCCCCTCATCCTCCTCTCCCTCCTCCCCTCTTCCTCCTCTCCCTCCTCCCCCTCCTCCCCCTCCCTCCTCCCCCTCCCCCCATCTTCCCCCCTCCCTCCTCACACTCTCTCCCCCAACCCCCTCCTCACTTCCTGCTTCCTGGAGCCTTCTCCGAGCTGGGCAAAGCCAAGGCAGGATGAAAACCCTGTCCCTGGTGGTTATTAGGGGAGCTCTCTGAAAAGGACAGGGAAAACAGCGACCGCCAAGGAGCGGGTGACTGTCTGTGAGCAGAGCCGCCGTACTCCGGTTCTGTTCTCAGAACACGTGGGGGGGGCACCTGCGCCCGAGCGTTCAATGACGTTTCCCCAGTGCAGCAGCTCAGCGGTCAATCCCGTGTCACCAAAATCAGTTTGAACAGAGATGCCAAGGGCCACATGCAGCTAACAGCTGTGGTCCTGGCTGGGGTCTGGCAGGCTCCAGGAAATCACCCCGCCCTCGGTGGGGAACACCTGGCCAAGGGTCTCTCCCTGCTGTGCAGCGTCGCAGGCGACTCATGAGCCCATTCATAATGCAGAATCTCCGCAGACCAGAAGACCAGCTCTCAGGGGCCTGGCCAGGTTAGGACCAAAGAAACCTGCAACACTGTACCCGGCATTTCCCAAATGTACTCAATGCCCCCGTCCCGTTGTAAATGAAGCAACCGTTAGCATCCTACAGAACTATTGCTCTGAGGCTCACACTTGGGAATCACTGTTTTGGGCCTGTGACTTGAAAATGATTAGACTCCAAATGGGACTTACTGGGGAGTGCAGAGTTGGTTCCACTTATGAGAAGCAACAGTCGTAATAACTCACATTAAGTGAAGGATAAAACCACAGGGTTATCCATAGACGTTGACAAAGCATTTCCCAAATCCAAAACCATTTTATGAAAAAGACAGTGAGGATATCAGGGAGACCTGGTGAAGGATGTCTGCAGAAGAACCACGCTCCATGGGGCGGCTCACCAGCAAAGAGGAACGTCCAGCCCATCACTACTACACAGTGATGACCGGAGGCACAAGACAGGGCAAGCTGGAAAGGAAAGGAAATGAGGGCTTGCTTACCGTCCTCCAGGGACGGTCAAGGCAGAGACACCGGAGGAAATGACCACACTGCAGCTGTATCTAAAGGAACAGCTGGAGGAAAGTCAGCAGAAGTCCAACAGGGTTCTGAAGACACACGTCACTAGGCAGAAAGACCCAGGACCTCAGTGACCCGCAGGACGCACCCACGGCCAGGCGTCTCAGGCGCCCAGGGTGCCGAGTTCTTCCTGCACACGCCTCGCCTGGCACCCCACACCTGCCAGTGGACGGAGGAGCAGTGCTCCTCATGCAGAAGGGCGAGAACCCAAGAAGAAATGAAAGGCCCTGACCACCTGCGTGCTGACTGGAACCACAGACATGTCCCACACTGACCGGCGTGCGCTCCTGGGACTGTGTCAGCAGGCTGTGAGAACTGAGGAACCACTGGGGAGAACCACCTGCCAAACCAGCAAGCCACCCTGCCCCAAGATGAGCGTCCCCTCCAAAACCCACTGGGGACAGATTGCCACTAGGAAAGTCCCCCGAGAGCTGTTGGGCATCAGGGCTCACCCATGCATGGACGACTGCTAGTCACAGAGCGTTGGTGATGAGGGTGGGGGCCTGGTCATCTCCTGCCTGTGTCCACTTCTGACCAGGGTGGGTGACCTGGTCATCTCCTGTCTGTGCCCACTTCTGATCAAGGTGGGGGCCTGGTCATCTCCTGCCTGTGCCCACTTCTGATTAGGGTGTGTAGCCTGGTCATCTTCTGCCTGCATCTACTTCTGATCAGGGTGGGTGACCTGGTCATCTTCTGCCTGTGTCCACTTCTGATCAAGGTGGGGGCCTGGTTATCTCCTGCCTTTGTCCACTTCTGGTCAGGGTGTGGGCCTGGTCATCTCCTACATGTGCCCACTTGCTCTGGCACCATGCTCTGGTGCAGTCGGCAGCCCTCCCTGGCCACAGGCACCTTGCTCTCCCTGGCACCTCCAGAATGGACCTAGGGGACGGCCCATGTGTCTGCTCTGGGGGGAGGGAGCCTGGCCTGCTGCCCTCCCTGTGTGCTGCGTCCCTCTCTGGGTGGCATGGAGCGAGTGTGGGCCGAGTGGGAAGGATGTTACTGCGCGCAGACTTGGTGGGAGAGCTCAGCAGAAGGCCTGGGGAGCACCAGGCCCCAGCGGGCTCTGGGACGTTCTTGGTCCTGTGATAAATGCTCCAAACACGACAGCGGTGGAGCTCAGCCTGGGCAGGGAGCAGTGAGCAACACGCAGGCTGCCCTCCGCCCCGGTCACGGGCTGTTTCCACAACCAGGCCCCAGCAGCTGAGCGCTAAATGGCTTTCTAACCAATTTAGACTTGACACTTATTCTTTCTCCTGACTCGGTGGATTGCGCACCCCCATTCTCCAGCTGCTCAGGAACACAGGCCGCCGTGGGGGTGGGGCTGTGCACGGCCAGCTGAGGGGCCAGTCCTCCAACCCTTGTTGGACAGGAGGGGGCAGGATGCCCAGAGAAGACTGTGGGCAGAGGGGAGGCCACCCTCCCAGGCTCACGTGAGCCTGAGCCCCTGAGCCGCCTTTTACAGCCTCCCAGCTTGCCGCAGTCTGGCTGGGCACACAATCACGAGCCACCACACAGCTTGTAGATTCAAACAGCAACTCTTTATTCCCGAACTCACACCGGCCGTCTACAAACACGTTTTGGGGAAATCCACGTTCTCTGCCCAAATCCACCTCCACTGGGCTTCTCTCTCCCAAAAAATACTGTCTGAATCCCGTGAGAACTCAAGGGGAACTCAGGCAGCAGGATATGCCCTATTCCCAGCAGGAATAATCTTAAACCTTAAACCTGGAACCTAAACTGGGAACGCCCTAAACACGATTATCTTAAACCGGGAACACCCTAATCCGCCCTGGTCCTTGAGCAAGGTCACGTACATTCAATGTCACTGCAACATGGGGTACGCTGGCAAGGAAATTGTCATACCTACTTGGCTAATGGCTCCCAGCACCAGCTAACCATGGCAGTTGCTTTGATGAAAGTGAATCTTGGAAATGAAAATAAATATAAGTCTGGCATGCACCTGAGGCTTGTGGCTTCTGACACTGAATGTAAACAGCCCTGTGTGTGGGGCAGAGATGGCTAGCAGGTGTGTCAGAAGTCATAGTCCAGGAAAGTGTCACTGTCGGTAAAGCAAGTGGCCTCTGGTGACCGCTATTTCACTGTCACTGACTGGGGAACAATCTAGACCACTGTGCTCCACTCCCTGGAGTCTCAATGCTCCTGCTTTAAAACAGGAAAAACAAAGATCACCTTTCTGTGTCTTTCATTAACAGAGGCTGCTGCACAGTGTGAGCTCTCCCCTGGGGATGGATCCAGGGGGCTCCTACACAGTGTGAGCTCTCTCCTGGGGATGGATCCAGGGGGCTCTTACACAGTGTGAGCTCTCTCCTGGGGATGGATCCAGGGGGCTCTTACACAGTGTGAGCTCTCTCCTGGGGATGGATCCAGAGGGTCCAGCACAGTGTGAGCTCTCTCCTGGGGATGGATCCAGGAGGCTCCTGCACAGTGTGAGATCTCTCCTGGGGATGGATCCAGGGGGCTCTTACACAGTGTGAGCTCTCTCCTGGGGATGGATCCAGGGGGCTCCTGCACAGTGTGAGCTCTCTCCTGGGGATGGATCCAGGGGGCTCTTACACAGTGTGAGCTCTCTCCTGGGGATGGATCCAGGGAGCTCTTACACAGTGTGAGCTCTCTCCTGGGGATGGATCCAGGGGGCTCTTACACAGTGTGAGCTCTCTCCTGGGGATGGATCCAGGGGGCTCTTACACAGTGTGAGCTCTCTCCTGGGGATGGATCCAGGAGGCTCTTACACAGTGTGAGCTCTCTCCTGGGGATGGATCCAGGAGGCTCTTACACACAGTGTGAGCTCTCTCCTGGGGATGGATCCAGGGGGCTCTTACACAGTGTGAGCTCTCTCCTGGGGATGGATCCAGGAGGCTCCTGCACAGTGTGAGCTCTCTCCTGGGGATGGATCCAGGGGGCTCTTACACAGTGTGAGCTCTCTCCTGGGGATGGATCCAGGGGGCTCTTACACAGTGTGAGCTCTCTCCTGGGGATGGATCCAGGGGCTCTTCACACAGTGTGAGCTCTCTCCTGGGGATGGATCCAGGGGGCTCTTACACAGTGTGAGCTCTCTCCTGGGGATGGATCCAGGGGCTCCTACACAGTGTGAGCTCTCTCCTGGGGATGGATCCAG